>NC_081342.1:1874573-1909412 GCF_029784015.1 Lycium ferocissimum | reverse complement strand
TATCTACAAATTTTGTTTGGTATAGAAGCATTAATGGAAATTAGGAACTACTTAATCGTGGTGTTAAGTTAAAATTAGTGGCAACAATGAGCCAATATGAACATTAACATGCCATGTCCAAAAGATGACTTAACATGCCATGTCCAAAGTCATCTTAAATAAGACTACTATGGGAGACATACAAATATACATTTAAATGTGATTCATCCACTACACTTACATTATATTGTGGACAACCAAATTGAAAGAAAGGAGTATGGAATTCAGCCAAGTGACTGAAAATAAGGCATCCATGTGAGGCATGCATTTGAATATTTAAGCATCTACTACTTTATGAAAGTATACATTATTTTAGGAAGACAAACATGGTGGAGGGATCATTTCACATTAAATATTGCTCATTCATCTTGGCATAATTACAATGGACAAAGGGTGGTGTATGAATCATTCACCACACATACAATTGTCTTGTAAACAATTGAAAAGAAAGAAGAAAGGAGAAACAAGAAGGTGAGGCTTGGCCACACTTGGCCTAAAGTTGTAGAAAAAAATGGAATTTTAAGTGTAAAGTTAATGGAGTGACTCATGCCATAAGTGGAGCATGTGACCAACTTGTAGGCATCAAAGTTGAACCAAATAATGACTAAGACATCAGCCATCACATTCATTTCAACTACACAACACAAAGAAAGAAAACCTAGAGAGAGAAAGAGAGCATTCGGCCAAGGGGCTGATTTTTGAGCCCTTTGAGTCTTGATCCAAAAATTATTTTCCAAGGTGTTTCAACCCTTTAGAAGGTCCCTAAAACGTGAAGATAGTCTTTGGAGCAACAAGAACCATTTCCATCTCAAGTCACCAACTCTAGCCAAGTAGAGAAGTCAAGTTGTCAAGGTAAGATCTAACTTTCTTTTCATGTATTAAGGGTGATGTAGATGTGTGAATATAAGTTGTATGCATGAAATAAGGTGTGTTGATGTTGGAACATGATGGTAGTTATGGGGTTATATGTGTTGATGTTGAAGTATGGTTGTAACTTGACGAACATGAATCGCATGCATAAAATCATGAAAGTTGGTGTTGGAATGTTAGTTGGCCGTAGGGACTGTTTTGGTGGAATTAATGGACTGATTTTTCTTTAATAAATATGGTTGTTACTATCATAGATCTCATGGTAAAAAGAATGAAAAGAATTGGAAGGTTAAAGGTGAAGTTATGTTAGTATGAAAATGGTTGAATCTATGATTTTATGTGAGCGATGTTGAAGCATGGTGTAGCCGTGTGTGGACTGTTTTGTGAAGAAGTTAGTGAACTGTTTTTACTTGATATTTTGATTGTTATTATCATGAATTTTATGATGGAAATGAAGGTGTTTAATGGTTGGAGTTGAAACTAAAGTCATTTGTGAGTTGTTATAAGGATTATAAAAATGACGATATAGCGTAGTTGCGTATGAATTGATGTTGTACTTGTCGTGTGGATAGCTGGTCATAACTTACTGAAATTATATGAAAAGAAGACATGAAATGATGTATAAAAATCGCATGTGGTTGGCTTAGTATGTTCGTAAACGTTTGCAAGAATTCCGAACATCGTTATGTTGTCGGTTAGAGACTGTTTTGGACATGTTGTGGTAGTGGACTGTTTTGGACTTGTGTTTTCATTAAGTTGGAAAGAATAATTATAAGTTAAGAGTATACATCATATTGTATGTTGGATGGGCTGTTATAAGTTGTTACATGCAAACGTTAAGGCTACAAACTAATAAAAGTAACTTGAGAATGTCGAAGCCGTATGTGAATCGTTATTGCATGTTATGAATGTGGGCTGTTTAGAATATTGTGTGGGCTGTCCGGATTGGTATTGAACACATAATTATTGATGTTGTATTGGTAGTATGTGGTTGGTTTAGATACAAGAGAAAACATCGCCTAAACATCTAGAAAGGAGTTACTAACGTTAGAATACGTTTGAATCTCCCCGTAGCTTAACCATAGTTGTTGGCGTCTTAATATAGGTTGAAGTATTATTGGGTAGCGTACACATATTGTGTGACGAATAAGCACTAAAGACCTTGTCCGATCGGAAGCACTTCGAAGGAAAAAGCTTTGGCGTGAAAGTTCGTGACACCGTTCGGCATTGAGGTAGGTTACGGTTTACTTTATGTCTAGACTCCGGTTAGCGAAACGTATGTAAATAGTAGTGATTGACGGGGAAAGCATGATAGGCCTTCGGGCATGGTGTGGAGGTAAATTCCATCTAGGTTGGTATTGCCAATTTGTTATGTGGGCTTGTCGCCATTATTGTGATATCATGTTATGTGGGCTTGTCGCCATTATTATAATACTGTTATGTGGGCTCGTCGCCATTATTACGATATTGTTATGTGAGTCATTGTATTGTGATTTCATGTATTTGATATAATTCTCTCTCTCTTGTTATCCCACTGGTCATATGGAAGAGGAAGGTTATTACTGAGAATTGAATATTGAATTGCAATTCCTAGTATGAATCTATGGAACCTATGATTGCGGTGATTATTGAGGTTGATTCCATGCGAGGCATGCATCCCATATTCTATGTGCTATGTGATGTAATTATCACCTAGTTGTATCTTTATCACATACTAGCTCCCTCACCTTATGAAAGGGAAGGGTAATATTGATGATTGAGCCGTGGGCAATAATATGACTTGTACTTGTTTATTGCATATTGGTGATATAGTTGAGACCGATATCATGCATGACATGCTTTCATATTACTCTTATGTTGTTATAATGGTGAGGAGAGTGATTGAGAGACTCCGAGGTTTTTGAGATTGAGAGTGACAGAGAGACTCCGAGGTTTTATGCCCGAGAGACGAGAGAGACTTGAGGTTTCGGGAGATTGTGAGTTTTTGCCGAGGTTTCTTGCCGGAACGATGGAGTGTCCGATGCCCGAGGTCTTTGCCTCCGATCGTGATACCTGAGAGTGTGTGCTCGTGATCCGAGGTTATATTCCGGAGCGAGTGGTACATGGACTTCGCGGGTCCCCCATGGGTCATGACTATGAGGCATTGCCATAGCATGTGTGTACGGGAGTGGAGTGTGAGAGGTGACTCCGCATTGCATAACATTTACATAGCACGACATTGCATTGCATAGCACTCCATTTGAATGGTCATTCATGTCATTGCATGGCACATTCTTCTCGATTGATTCTTGATTTGTTGAATATTTATTTTAAAGAGTTTTATAGAATTGTTTGTGAGTATTTTATTTTAAAGGTTGGATGGAATCGAGTTTGATTATTAATTCTCCCTTAGTTGGCTTATATATGCCGAACTATTGAGATGTGCTCTTTGGGGAGCAACTTTCTAGGACAAACTTCCGGAGTGTATCGTTACATGACGTTTGGTGAGCTATTGCAAGCAGTCATCTGTTGTTCTCGACTTTCTCATTATGTTATTAATGGTAAACGTGCTGAGTTATAATATTTTTATTTATTCTTTGATTACTTATCATTACGTAGTTGGCTTTAATTTTGTTAGTTGCTTCTTGTTATGTCGTGAACTAACCATTGAATGTCTTGTTTAATTACTTATAATAATCCTTAAGCCATTTATTATGTGTGTTGTATCAAATTAAGGTAGTTATCCGCGATAATTCATTGCCATGATATTTCTATTGGAGCCTACTTGTGAAATTAAAACAAGAAAGAATGTGTTAAGATGATCCACTACGACCCATTTTAAAAAACATATATGTATATGAGGTAAATTATTATATTATAAAGTATTTGTATTAACTATTTCTAATGATAAAAGATGGACCAAACTGTAGATTATATGAATTTGAATCAATATTGTGTTATTTATGTATAAATGTTCGATGACCGACCGTTTCCATTCGTCAAAGGCGGTGGGTGAGCTATTTGAGATACAAACATGTCACGACCCAAATCATGGATCATGCGGGCACCCACACTAACCTTCCTCAAATGGGCGAACCCTTCGATAACTACCTTAATTTGATACAACATGCGGAATAAATGCTATTATTATAAGAAATTCCCAAAATCTGTCTAGACTCATACAAGAGCTTCTAAGAAGTTTACAATTTGAATAGATAACGGATTTAAAAACCTGATACGACTTCGTTTAAGGATAGAGAACAACGAAAATCTAAGGAGAGACTCGGGTTGCAATATCTCAAATAGCTCACCCAAACGTCTTTGACGAATGCCTCGAAACGGTCGTGAGACTCCGAACATCACCTCGAAAATAACTCTACACTCCGGAAGGAGTGTAGCAAGAGTAGTATGAGCACAACACTAGGCTCGTAGGTATCATAGGCCGACAATGGTTAGTTCACGCATATAAACAAGAAGCAACTAACAAGTAAGCAGATAAAGTAATCAAACACAAACACATCTAGCACATGAGAAAGTCTTGCATTAACGATAGTCACAAGGGATCTCAATATCTCGGATTATAAGCCTAGGGAGAATTCTATAAACCTCGATTCCATCCAACCTTTAAAATAAATACTCACAAACAACAACTCGAATTCACAAATCAAGAATCAATCGAGAGAATGTGCCATGCAATGACATGAATGACCATTCAAATGGAGTGCTATGCAATGCAATGTCGTGCTATGTAAATGTTATGCAATGCGTAGTCACCTCTCACACTCCACTCCCGTACACACATGCTATGGCAATGCCTCATAGTCATGACCCATGGGGGACCCGCGAAGTCCATGTACCACTCGCTCCGAATATAACCTCGGATCACGAGCACACTCTCACGATCCCGGCAAAGACCTCGGGCATCGGACACTCCATCGTTCCCGCAAGAAACCTCGGGCAACAAACACTCACAATCTCCGGCAAAAACCTCGGAGTCTCTCTCCGTCACTCTCAATCTCCGGCGAAAACCTCGGAGTCTCTCTCGTCACTCTCAATCTCCGGCAAAAACCTCGAGTCTCTCAATCACTCTCCTCACCATTATAACAACATAAGAGTAATATGAAAGCATGTCATGCATGATATCGGTCTCAATTATATCACCAATATGCAATAAACAAGTACAAGTCATATTATTGCCCACGGCTCAATCATCAATATTACCCTTCCCTTTCATAAGGTGAGGGAGCTAGTATGTGATAAAGATACAACTAGGTGATAATTACATCACATAGCACATAGAATATGGGATGCATGCCTCGCATGGAATCAACCTCAATAATCACCGCAATCATAGGTTCCATAGATTCATACTAGGAATTGCAATTCAATATTCAATTCTCGCAATAACCTTCCTCTTCCATATGACCAAGTGGGAGAACAAGAGAGAGAGAATTATATCAAATACATGAAATCACAATACAATGACAAAATTTCTCACATAACAATATCGTAATAATGGCGACGAGCCCACATAACAAGATATCACAATAATGGCGACAAGCCCACATAACAGCCGGCAATACCAACCTAGATGGAATTTACCTCCACACCATGCCCGAAGGCCTATCATGCTTTCCCCGTCAATCACTACTATTTACATACGTTTCGCTAACCGAGTCTAGACATAAAGTAAACCGTAACCTACCTCAATGCCGAACAGTGTGTCACGAACTTTCACGCCAAAGCTTTTTCCTTCCGAAGTGCTTCCGATCGGACAAGGTCTTTAGTGCTTATTCGTCACACAATATGTGTACGCTACCCAATAATACTTCAACCTATATTAAGACGCCAACAACTATGGTTAAGCTACGGGGAGATTCAAACGTATTCTAACGTTAGTAACTCCTTTCTAGATGTTTAGGCGATGTTTTCTCTTGTATCTAAACCAACCACATACTACCAATACAACATCAATAATTATGTGTTCAATACCAATCCGGACAGCCCACACAATATTCTAAACAACCCACATTCATAACATGCAATAACGATTCACATACGGTTTCGACATCCTCAAGTTACTTTTATTAGTTTGTAGCCTTAACGTTTGCATGTAACAACTTATAACAGCCCATCCAACATACAATATGATGTATACTCTTAACTTATAATTATTCTTTCCAACTTAATGAAAACACAAGTCCAAAACAGTCCACTACCACAACATGTCCAAAACAAGCCTCTAACCGACAACATAACGATGTTCGGAATTCTTGCAAACGTTTACGAACATACTAAGCCAACCACATGCGATTTTTATACATCATTTCATGTCTTCTTTTCATATAATTTTAGTAAGTTATGACCAGCTATCCACACGACAAGTACAACATCAATTCATACGCAACTACGCTATATCGTCATTTTTATAATCCTTAAAACAACTCACAAATGACTTTAGTTTCAACTCCAACCATTAAACACCTTCCTTTCCATCATAAAATTCATGATAATAACAATCAAAATATCAAGTAAAAACAGTTCACTAACTTCTTCACAAAACAGTCCACACACGGCTACACCATGCTTCAACATCTCTCACATAAAATCATAGATTCAACCATTTTCATACTAACATAACTTCACCTTTAACCTTCCAATTCTTTTCATTCTTTTTACCATGAGATCTATGATAGTAACAACCATATTTATTAAAGAAAATCAGTCCATTAATTCCACCAAAACAGTCCCTACGGCCAACTAACATTCCAACACCAACTTTCATGATTTTATGCATGCGATTCATGTTCGTCAAGTTACAACCATACTTCAACATCAACACATATAACCCCATAACTACTATCATGTTCCAACATCAACACACCTTATTTCATGCATACAACTTATATTCACACATCTACATCACCCTTAATACTTGAAAAGAAAGTTAGATCTTACCTTGACAACTTGACTTCTCTACTTGGCTAGAGTTGGTGACTTGAGATGGAAAATGGTTCTTGTTGCTCCAAAGACTATCTTCACGTTTTAGGGACCTTCTAAAGGGTTGAAACACCTTGGAAAATAATTTTTGGATCAAGACTCAAAGAGCTCAAAAATCAGCCCCTTGGCCGAATGCTCTCTCTCTAGGCTTAGGTTTTCTTTCTTTGTGTTGTGTAGTTGAAATGAATTGTGATGGCTGATTTCTTGGTCATTATTTGGTTCAACTTTGATGCCTACAAGTTGGTCACATGCTCCACTTATGGCATGATTCATTCCATTAACTTTACACTTTAAATTTCCTAATTTTTTTCTACAACTTTAGGCCAACCTCACCTTTGTTTTCTCCTTTCTTCTTTCTTTTCAATTGTTTACAAGACAATTTATGTGTGGTGAATGATTCATACACCACCCTTTGTCCATTGTAATCATGCCAAGATGGATGAGCAATATTTAATGTGAAATGATCCCTCCACCATGTTATGTCTTCCTAAAATAATGTATACTTTCATAAAGTAATGGATGCTCAAATATTCAATTGTATGCTTCAACTTTTTCTCCTCAAAATTTTCAGCCCTTGGCCGAATGTACCTTGTATATTTCTTTCAATTTATTGTCCACAATATAATGAAAGTGTAGTGGATGAATCAATTTAAATGTATATTTGTATGTCTTCCATTATAGTCTTATTTAAGATGACTTTGAGTCATCTTTTGGACATGGCATGTTAATGCTCATATTGGCTCATTGTTGCCACTAATTTTAACTTAACACCACAATTAAGTAGTTTCTAATTTCCAACAACATTCTTGTACTAAGTAAAATTTGTAACCGATTAGTTCTAGTTTAGAAATTAAAATCCGAAGTTTCTATCTCGCGTTGATTCTTTCGCGAATAACTCGACGTATAAAAATACGATATTCTTTTTCTCTCTTTTTACACCACTTAGCCATATGCACACCTTTGAGAAAATACTAATTCCTAGACAAAATAGGTAATCTGACTAAATTATTTCTAATTAAATAGGTAATGAGATTTGATCACTTAACACTTAGTAAGGGCAAATTTTAAAAAATAAGATTAATTCTTTCTTGATTTGTAAGTGAACACTATTTTTTAACCAAAAATATAGGAACTACACCCTTTTAATCGAAGGGAGTATTAATTTTCTTATAAAATACTTTCAAATAGTTTATTCTTTCTAGTATGGACTATAAAGTTCATTTTATCATCATTAACTCATTATATTCTAAAGCATACATTTTAAAAAAGATTAATTATAGAATTTGCACTTGATGTGATAAGTATCACTGTTGAGTTTTTGACTATGTGAGAATGAAATAGTAAATTAGAATTATTGCGATCAAATTTTAATCCACAAAAGTCTTTCCACCTAACTAAATATTTTAATCTAGTTCCCCTATTTTATTCTAAATTTGAAATCAACTTTATTTTGAACAATAATTATCGTTATACAAAGATTTTATTTTTAATTAAACTATTCTCTTCTTTACATACTTGTAATTTAAAAAGTAATTGACATATACAATTACTTTTTTCGAATTTGTATAATGTATCACCTATAGTTTTTCGTAGAAATGATAATTGCCTACATTAATCACTGAATTTGTAGAGTTCAGTCACCTCAAAACTCTTTCATGTTAGAATCAGATGTGATGTCACTAATCAAAAGAAATAAACAGAATGAAAATGTGAGGTTAGTTCCTTTAAGGTGAAATAGAATATTAGACCAGAATAATCTTATAACATAGGAGCCATTGATAGTTCATAGCACATTTTGACTCTTTTACCATCAGAAGGAGCATGTTTTCTGTTACTGTGAGATAAAATCATTGTTAAAGCAGGCCTATTAAAATTTCCCCTTTATTCTTGGCAAATTTCAATGACATTGCTATACATTATCCAACTCCAATTTTTTTTCAAGACGTGCTTAATTATACAAAAATTATATGCATCACAATCCTATTACTTCTGCAACGTGCAATAGTTTCACTCATGACTCACCCTCTCTCTTTCTTACATTTTTCTCCTTCGTTTCATCCTCCATTTTACACCTGTTTCGTCTTTATTATAAATAAAAGACATTATAGAGCAAATTAAAGAAGAAATTTAACTTCCAACAGCAATCTGGATACTTCATATTATTGAAGATACAATTTTTTTTAACAGTAATTAATTAGTACCAAAATTCAAAAAGATATCAACAAACAGTTATATCCAAAATAAGACATGGCCAAAGATGTTTCTGAACATGCATGTCAGCATGTGTCACAACATACGTTCTTGACCAAAATATAAATACATAACAAAAATTGAATTTCAAAACTCACAACCAAAATCAGTAGGAAAAGCAACGAAATAAAATGTCAATCCGAAAAGGAGATCCATATCATGCTTACCCAGAGAAATCAAGGCTGCTGAATAACGCTGAAAATCATTTGTAAACGACATACCAAAAAAACCCAGATACTCAAAGACATGGCCAAAGCTCACGGAAGAAGAAGGTGATGCAGGGGACTGAATAGAATGGAAAAGAAGGTGAGATAAATGACATGAATAAAAATGACATAGCAAATGGTGTCCAGCTGTACTCCAAAGTGTAATGGAGTAGCAAAACTTGCAGGTGTCACTGTTAATTACTAAACTGCCCCTGTTGGTCCCATTCCATTTTCAGCACAAAGTACAACCACCCCAACTATCATTTCTATATAGTAGTAAAGTAAAGTTATATATATATCTTTTTATGTGGAGAGGAAAGCCGTCATTTATTGAGATATAAAAGTAGATATTTTAACTAAAGAATATAATTTGTGTTGTACAAGTGTACAACAACAACAACAACAACCATATACTTCGTCAGAGTTCAGATCTTTTTTCATATCTGTACATACTTTTGTTTCATTTCTTTTCTTTTTTGAGGTATTATATGAAAGCAAAATTTTCATTCCACTCCTTTAATATTTTAACTTCCATTTTGATGAAATTATTTAATTCAAATCAAATTTGGAACCAGAATTTGACATTATAACTTATGTATCCTAATTTTCTTTAAGTTATTTTGTTCTAAATAAATAATCTATACATAGTTAATGAACTTTTAAGACAAATACATAATTTAACTTGTGCGACATGGGGCTTCCTCTCTTAATCGAGATTAGGGGTTCGAACATGGATATGGAAAAAAAATCTTTGGAGGAAGCGCTCCCCGAATAGGCGCGATGCAGTGTGAATTATCCCATTAATTGGGCTCAAATGCGAATATCGAGACCAATCGTAAAATCAAATAACGTGAAAAATGAGGTAGGAGGTTCGATAGCTTTTGAAAAGTAGACTTTAAAAACAAAACAAAAAAATTGACTTAAATAAATAAGATTAGGACCTAAAAGTAATTAATTAAAAAGTTTTAAAAAAATTTGAAAATTATTGTGAGGACTACAAAAGTCCCCAAATTCGATAGCTTTTGAAAAGTAGACTTTAAAAACAAAAAACAAAAAATTGACTTAAATAAATAAGATTAGGACATAAAAGTAATTAATTAAAAAGTTTTTAAAAAATTGGGAAATTATTGTGAGGACTACAAAAGTCCTCACATTTGCTCTTATATAATATAGTAATTTGTACGAAGTAATTTTCAACCGAACGAAGAATGTCCGACTGACCATCCTCATACCACTGTAGCTCAGCCTGTGAGTGGCAAGATCATATAGGTCGAAAAGGAATTAGTTAGAAAACATAAACAAAAGCAATATTTAACAACTCTATATAATCATCACCAAATATTGTGGCGGAGTGATAAGTATAATTACATAATATTGGGCATCAAATGGAAATTAAAAGAAATGAAAAAAAAAACACACACACTTTTACTCGTGTAATGGTAATATTGTTATTGCATAACTCTTACATAAAATCATAGAGAAAAAAGCACAATACATATTAACTAACTAAACTTTGAGAACCAGAGGCGAATTCAGGATTTCGAGGGGATGGGTTCAGCGTTATTGCTAAGAATTTTTTTGTAAAAGAAGAAGATGCAGAAGTGCATTTAGTTGGGTTCAATCCCGCGACCTTAAGGGGTTAAATCCAACACTTAACCAATGCTCCACTTAATCTTGTTTGACCATGTATTCCTTTAGTTAATATTAGATATATTTTAAGAATCATATATATAATATATCGAGTTTAATCGGGTAACCATATGTTCACATGACCCATTTTTCCTACCTAAATTCGCCCTTGTTGAGAACCCTTTTAGCACTCATACGTCATAATGCGAGGTATCTCATACGACAGAAAACAGGAACATAACATGACATCATAACAAAAATATCATTGTTAATTACCTATAGATCTAGAGTTGGATCCTGATTTAGATTTAGACAAGATTTAGATTTAGAATATTAAATGGTTGTTAATTACCTATAGATCTAGAGTTGAATCTTGATTTAGATTTAGAATATTAAATGATTGACCACCGGTGACTTTACAAATGCAATGTCCTTTTTTACTTTAAATTAAATTACCAATTTCTTTCTATTTGTATATTTTTTAAATATCATAATCTTATTTGATATTTATCACAGCCATTGATCCAAATTTCCAGCTCCTTTTACTATTACTATAAATGAAAGATACTGTAATTTTTTTTTAATACAAGAAATAGAATTACATTTCTAGTAACTTTCCAGAAAAGCATGCTGTTCTCTCCACTTTTTGTAGCCATACTAGCAAGCTATGCTCGTGCGATGCACGAAGCCAACATTATTAATTTGATTACTCACTTTAGTTAGTCTTTATGGTTTGTACATTTTGCAAAGGATACTGCGATTCTCCTTAGTGAGTCTCCATATTTTTTTTCTTCCTTTTATTTTTACCCTTAATTTCTCAATTGTTATTAAAATTTGTCTTATTTTGGTTATGTCCGCCTCTTTTTATATTTAGTAAGTTGACAATTCAAATATCTTACATGTCAAGTTCATAATCACAAGATTCAAAGGATATTTTATTATATTATACACATTTTTAATTTAGAACCACAAGATTTAAAAGTCTATCTTTATTTCTTAAACTCCGTGTCTAGTCAAATGTATACACTTAAATTGAGATAGAGGGAGTATATGCCAAATGAAAGAAATGAAAGGACAATTGAGACACTGCGGACACGTGGGGACTTAAAAAGTAAACACACGAGAGGTAGTATTAATGTTAAACTTCTGAAATGTACACATGTTAGTTCCGGCTTAGAGTACAATTTCAGTTGGTTTTTGTACAACTTATTGTTGTTGTGTTCGTCCAGCTTGGGCGTTTGTTGTAAAATAAAAAAAAAATTGTCTTATTTTGGTTATGTCCGCCTTTTTATATTTAGTAAGTTGACAATTCAAATATCCGACATGTCAAGTTTATAATCACAAGATTCAAAGGATGTTTTATTATATTATACACATTTTTAATTTAGAGCCACAAGATTTAAAAGTCTATCTTTATTTCTTAAACTCTGTGTCTAGTCAAACGTAGACACTTAAATTGAGACAGAGGGAGTATATGCCAAATGAAGGAAATGAAAGGAGAATTAAGACATTGCGGACTCGTGGGAACTAAAAAAGCAAACACACAAGAGATAGAATTAATGTTCAACTTCTGAAATGTACACATGTTAGTCCTTGCTTAGAGTACAATTTCAGTTGCTTTTTGTACAACTTATTGTTGCTGTGTTCATCCACCTTGGGCGTTTGTCTATTTTTAGTAATGTCGTCAAGTAATATGGGATGAAGGGAGTACTTCATTTATTAATTCTTAAAGAACGTAAAAAGTCAAGTATAGTAATATGGCCAAGTAATATGGGACGAAGGGAGTACTTCATTTATTAATTCTTAAAGAACGTGAAAAGTCAAGTAATGTGGCCAAATAATATGGGATGGAGGGAGTACTTCATTTCTTAATTCTTAAAGAACGTGAAAAGTCAAAAGTGAACGAGTAAAAATGCACGGAGGAAATAAATATGTGTCGGAGAATAAAATTGAAGTACATACATTTATACATGAGAAAAGAATAAATATTCAGCAAGAACGTGAAAAGTCAAAAGTGAACAAGTAAAAATGCATGGAGGAAATAAATATGTGTCGGAGAATTAAAATATAAGTGCATACGTGTATACATGAGAAGAGAATTAATATTCAGTATTATGACATATGTCCACGTGAGATTTGTTAATTCTTAAAGAACGTGAAAACTCAAAAGCGAACAAGTAAAAGTTCACAGACGAAATAAATTTGTGTAGGAGAATTAAAATTGAACTGCATACGTCTATACATGAGAAGAGAATAAATATTCAGCAAGAACGTGAAAAATCAAAAGTGAACAAGTAAAAGTGCACGGAGGAAATAAATGTGTTGGAATTTTAAAATTGAAGTGCATGCATCTATACATGAGAAGGGAATAACTATTAAGTACTATGACATATGTCCACATGGGATAAAAAAGTAGTTGGTTAAAGTGTACAAATTATATAGTTTTTGGTACAAGCATTCAATGTACAATTTCTAAAGCTTTTGATACAAGCAGTCAATGCTGTGTTGGTCCCTTTTCCACACTTATATATAATAGAAATATATGTTATTAGATAAAAATAGCTTTGTTTCTTATGTCAAGTGGTACGCGTGGTTTGCTGGAAAAAATATCAATACACGTGTCAACAGGCAAATAAGATGCTATGTTAGTACTCCTTAGCCGTTTATATATAATAGAAATATTTAGAATATTAAATGGTTGACCACCGGTGACTTTACACATGCAATGTCCCTTTTTCCTTTTAATTAAATTACCAATTTCTTTCTATTTGTATATTTTTTAAATATCGTAATCTTATTTGATATTATCACATCACAGTCGTTGATCCAAAGTTCCAGCTCCTTTTACTATTACTATAAATGAAACACACTATAGACAATTCTAATACAAGATATAGAAGACACTTCTAGTGACTTAATTACCAAAATAACATGATGTTCTTTCCACTTTTTGTAACCTTTCTTATCATCATTCTCAGTTTCATTCTTTCTAAAGCCAAAAAGAATGGAAAAAACATTCTGCCACCAGGTCCTATAGGATTGCCATTCATTGGAAATTTGCATCAATTTGATAGTTTAACCCCTCATCTTTATTTTTGGAAACTTTCCAAGAAATATGGCAAAATCTTCTCATTGAAATTTGGTTCTTCTAGTGTGGTAGTAATTTCTTCAGCAAATCTAGCAAAAGAGGTAACCAAAACACAAGATTTAGCATTTTGTAGCAGACCTTTTCTTCTTGGCCAGCAAAAATTGTCTTACAATGGTCACGATATTGCCTGTGCACCTTACAATGACTATTGGAGAGAAATGAGAAAAATTTGTGTTGTTCATTTATTTAGTCTCAAGAAAGTGCAATATTTTAGTCCAATTCGTGAAGATGAAGTCTCTAGAATGATCAAGAGAATATCTCAACAAGCTGCCACTTCAAAAATTACCAATTTGAGTAGTATAGTGATTTCACTAACAACTACAATTATTTGTAGAGTTGCTTTTGGTGTTAGGTATGATGAAGAAACACGTGAAAGGAAGAAATTTGATGAAGTTTTAAAAGTGACTGAGGAAATGTTGGCAGGCTTTTTTGTCTCTGATTACTTTCCTCTCTTAGGACGGATTGATAAACTCTCTGGAAAGATAAATAGACTTGAGAAGAATTTTGAGGATTTGGATGAGTTTTATGAAGGACTCATTGAGCAGCATCTCAATCCCAATAGGCCAAAATCCATGGATGGAGATATTATTGATCTTTTGCTCCAATTGAAAAAAGAGCAATCAACTCCAATCGATCTCACTTTGGACAACATAAAGGGAATTCTCATGGTAATGAACTATTCTATTTGTGTCTATTTTATATGGCGGTGCTGGTAAATACTTGCTTACGTTAGCTACTTGCACTTAGCTAAGTAATGAACTACTCTGCTTGTGTCTATTTTATATAGCGGCGCTGGTAAATACTTGCTTACGTCAGCTATTTACACCTAGGTAAACATTTAACCTAACAAATTAATTAACAAATCGAAGTAAATAAAAAAATTCATATCAACTAATCATGATTAGATGTTAAAAAGTGTATTTGCAAGTCTTGCGTACTGTTACATTCATTGGCTTATGTTTGTGGCACGTTCATAATATAAAGAAAGATTTTTTTTCAAATATTAAAAAGTGTCTTTTAACTTGTGATATTGCACAAGTCATAACATTTAATGGTTACTTGATTAGGAAAACATTTTATTAAAGAGTAAAATCTGAAATTCAAAATTTTCGAATACATAGAAGATATTTTTTAACAGATTGAGAAAAAAAAGGACTCATATATATACATACATACATATGAAACGGAAGGAATTTGCCTAAAATAATCTGTGTTTGTGTTTCGATATTACCCTACACTGTGCTTTATCTATTGCTTTTAGAATTTCAAGAGGTGATTACACGAAGGGTTATTCAACTTATAGTACTATATTTGCTAGAATATCATCAATTGTTTTTTTCCTAATCACAGAGTCACTCAAGCCTTTTTTCTTAAAGTGTCACTCATGCCAAAATTCAGTGAGATATATTAGGGAATATTCCTTTTATATCACTCATAATTTCTTTGGTTGTTTAAAATATTACACCTAATATTTTTAGTAGTAAAAAGAAGCGTTCAATAAATAATGCTTCAAAAGGATATATGGTTTTGGAATAATATAGAAACTTTAATTATCATATAAAAAGTTTCATTACCCAAAAAAAAAAAAAAAAGTATAGAAGGTGAGTGTAAGTTCCCGGTTCCAAACTATCACAGGGAAGGAAAATTCTTCCAAAGTTTAAACACTTTGGTCACATTTCAAAAGTTTTTTTATTAAAATATTTAAAGGGATCAAAGGTTAGCTAGAGAATGAGAAGTAGAACTAAGACTTTATTTGTTTTCATTAAGATTAAGACGTCTGAATCTGAATGCATATCTGAATTATTAAGATGTTGTCTCTAGGTACGAACACCGAATGATTAAGATTTGTTTGTTTTTCAATATACGAATGTGCATAATGTGTTTATTTAAACATAATAAATATATAATTCAAATTACAAAGTAACTAAATAGTAGAAATAAATACAAATTTAATTAAAAAAATATATTATTTAATAAAAAAAAATGAAACATTTATGTTCGGTAGTAATGGTGGGGATGTTTTGTAGTCATGGTGGGTGGTGAGTGGGGGTGGAGAGGTGAGTGGGTGGTGGGTGGTTGGGGTGAGGGGTGGGAGGTAGGGGGTGGGGTTGGCGGGGAGTGGGGGTGGGTGGTGTGGGGTAGGGGTTGATGGGGAGTGGGGTTGGGGTTGTGGTGGGAAGTGGGGGTAGTGGGGAGTGGGTGGGGGTGGGTGGTATGGGGTAGGGGTTGGTGGTGGGGAGTGGGGGTGGTGTGAGGTGGGATTGGGGTTGGTCGTGGGGTAGGGGTGGTGGGGAGTGGGGGTTGGAGTGGAGAGTGGGTGGGGGTGGGGTTGAGGTGGATGGGTGGGGTTGGAGTGGAGAGTGGGTGGGGGTGGGGTTGAGGTGGAGGGTTGGGGTTGGGGTTGGTGATAAAAAAGTTCCATACAAAAATACCTCTTAATGATATTAAGACTTGATTCAAGATCTTAATGATTAAGACCTATTGACGGTAACGAAATGCTTAGATCTTAATGCAAACAAATGCACTTAATGGCTTGAGGTCTGAATCATTTCAGACCTCCAATAAATGCAAACAAATGAGGCCTAAGTGTATAATCACATTCAACGTCCGTTAATATACTGGCACTGCCTGACGATTCAGTTAGGTCTACGGACTAAAATTGAATGTAGTCCAAATATTTAAGACAATCTTTATGTGAAATTTTGCTAAAATACACAGAAAAATATCAAAAGCTAACGGTAGTTAGATCTAAGGATTAAAATAGCACACCTTCTATAATTAGAGATTAAATATGCTAAGTGTAATAACACAAGGATCAAAATCAGAATATGACAATAACTTGGGGACTAAAACTGCTTTTTCCCCAAAATAAATAAATAAGTGAAATTTTTGTAATTAGAAAAATATATTTTTAAAATTTTTGTAATTAGAAAAATATATTTTTTACTTTTTTTTTAATTTTTTTTCAAAAACTTTTTTTATATTACATAGGGGGTAGGGGAAGAGGATTACAACGTGCGGATTTGAACCCTCACCAACAAGGTGAGAGTTCAGGCAGCCAACCAACTGAGCTACTAGATCCCTAGCTACGTAATTAGAAAAATATGTTTTGATGGTTTTCCTAAAATCATACTATACTTAGTTGACCTTTCATGTAATTAACCCTAATTTCAATTGAGAGGACAATGTTGCATTTAGTTTAATCCTCCCACTCTTTTGTAGAATATACTAGTTGGTGGAACGGACACTAGCGCAGCTACAGTAATTTGGGCAATGACAGCTCTGATTAAGAATCCAAAAGCCATGAAGAAAGTCCAAGAAGAAATCAGACAATCAATTGGGAACAAAGGTATTGTGAATGAAGATGATGTCCAAAACATGCCTTATCTCAAAGCAGTGATAAAGGAGACATTTAGATTATATCCTCCCGTTCCACTCCTAGTGGCAAGAGAAACAATGCAGAAATCCATACTACAAGGTTATGAAATTCAACCAAAAACTATAATATATGTCAGTCCTTGGGCTATTGCAAGGGATCCTGAAATATGGGAAAATCCAGAAGAATTTTTACCCGAGAGATTCTTGAATAGCAGTATTGATTTCAAGGGCCAAGATCATGAGTTGCTTCCATTCGGAGCAGGCCGGAGAGGTTGCCCAGGTATTTAGAGGCAGATGTATTTGGACCCATTTTTTATTTAAACTATAGATTATATGTGAAAATCATGAAAAGTAGTGGAAATATAATTCAATATCATGTTCCAGACACTTTTTAAAAGCTTGGAATCCTGTATCTATAAAGATTGAATCTTGAATTCGTCTCTGCAGCTATTGCACTTGGTGCTGCGACGGTGGATCTCATACTTTCAAATCTTCTTTATGCATTTGATTGGGAATTGCCTTGTGGAATGAAGAAAGAAGATGTTGACACCGATGTTTTGCCTGGACTTACTATGCATAAGAAAAATCATCTTTGCCTTCTCCCTAAAAATTATCTTTAGACTAGCTAAATCTAGTCATAACGTAAGTTTTATTATATCCGTTAATAAATGAGTAGTGTGTTTCCCCATCACCTATGTTTAATTAGATGGTATGCACCATTTTGTGATCTGCCACTTTTCATTGTAATTTAGTTGCTATTTAATTTGCTAATGATAAAATTTCCCATCTAGCTCGAGAGGACCTAGGTGTTTGTTTTATAAAAATGAGTTAAAATTTTACGGTGTAATCTTGGTTCAATTGTAATGTGTAGTTACGTACCATGTTACAGAGATAACATAATAAATGTTAGTTCATTTGCATATATGTGATCTTTTAGATTGAAGGGCCGATCAACGATTTATATATGCTTGTGCAACAAATATTTACACCATCAGTTTCTTTTTTATAAGTCAGCACCATTAGGTTGTGAGCTTAAAGGTGTAGGGGATTTGGCTTTGACCCCTACCATATAATAATATAAATAAATAACTTACAGTAATTAGAGAGAGACCTAAGAATTAGCAGACCTAAGAAGACTAAAGTATCAGATTTCATTGTGCATAATCAATGAAATTTGGTAAAATTAAGGTTCATCCTTCCATGTGATTTAGTGAGTTCTATTAAAGACGTCAAGATATATTGAGGGTGATGATAAGCCTATCTGGCTACCCGAGCAGAATGGAAAAATACTTTTCCACTAAGTCAACTTGGAACACTTTTAGAAGGTCCAGATCCGCTACCTCAAATACAACAACAACAACAACATACCCAGGGAATCCCACAACGTGGGTCTGGGGAGGGAGTAGGGTAGTGCAATCTTACCCCTACCTTAGGTGGGGAGGCTATTTCCGGAAGACCCTCGGCTCGAAAAAAGCATAGGAAAGGTCAGATACGGGCAAACAAATCAAAGCAATTATGAAAATGAAAACAATGAAAGTAAATAAGCCATTATAAACCAACAGATACTCGCAAAAATCAAGAGGCAAGAAACTATAGAGCAATACAACTACTCGTAAGAAAGGATAAACGCGACTACTTACTAGCCTTCTACCCTAATATGAGTCCTCCATACCCTCCTATCTAAGGTCATGTCCTCGGTAAGCAGGAAATGCGCCATGTCCTGTCTAATTACCTCTCCCCAATACTTCTTCTGCCTACCTCTACCTCTTCTGAAACCGTCGCTAGCCAGCCTCTTGCACCTCCGCACTGGGGCATTTGCATCTCTCCGCATCACATGCCCAAACCATCTCAGCCTCGCTTCTCGCATCTTGTCTTCCACTGAGGCTACTCCAACCTTGTCTCGGATGACTTCTTTCCTAATCCTATCGCTCCTAGTGTGCCCACACATCCATCGTAGCATTCTCATTTCCGCTCCATCCACTACCTCAAATAAATATATAATAATAACTGAATTCACAATCAAATATCTATACATAAATAATTGCAAGACAAAGGCCCGATGATGTGGCAAGCTCTAGAGCCAGATTTTGTATTTATCTTTTTCCTCAATTTTTTGCTTTTTTAACCCTTTATTTTGCTTTAATTTGTGTCAAAAATTCCAAAAGCCATCGGTTATGAACGGATCTATTACTCCACTCCGAACAGTCGCAACTGTTTACGAAAGCAACCAATAAACAAATGAACTTACTCGCTGAGTCGCTATTACAGAATTACAGTCCCTAACGCCTCATCATTTTTTCCCAAAAACTTTTTTACGATTACCATTAATTTAATACTTACTATTTCTATGGCAACATTCAATGTATAGTTACAATATAATATTCTACGTGAAGCATTTTATTCACTGAATAGAATCATGCGCAAGTAGTTGTGTGATATTTTCATGTAGGTTCCATCTGTGTATGATGATTCATTTTCCCCATATGCATTCATGCCTCTGCTCTGTTTGTCAAAGACATATTGAATTGCCAAGTGCGTATCATTAATATTTATGTATACCTCATGTTATTTTATTCCACTAACATCCTAACTTAGATTTTCCTGGACATATTTAAAGGATTTGATTTCCCGAAAAGGGTGAAGGCCAGGGGACGCTTTGTGACTTTCGGTGTTTCTTATTTCACTACACTCTTGAAGGTGCAGTGATCTTTCTCTATTTCCGATCTTGTAGAACCTATGCTTATTCATGTATTATATTTTACTATTTTCGCTTAGTTATTTTTCTTCAAGTTTATTTACCGTGTAATTATTTTTTAGTTGGCATTTGGCATTTGACATTTAAATTGAACACAATTTTCATTCAAATTCTTTTTGCATGTTGTTTATTATATAAATGGCTCAATAATCAAACTTAAACAGTGAAGAAAGATTTGCATTAGAGGTATCTGAATTTTATAACTGTTGTTATATGTGTGATCTTCTAGCTATAGCCTTCAAAATAATGTACTCGTTCACTATGATGACATGAATTTCGAGGCCAGAATGATGAGGTATTGAAATAGTATAATAATCTATTCCGAAAAATAATATTTTTTTCCCTTAAAAAACCTGAAGTAAATATAAAAACTCATACAATAAAAAAGTTTTTATAATCATACAAATATAATGATATCTTGAAGACTACAAGTTTTAAAAAACAACCTTCTTTCCTTCTTTATTTCTGCTTTTCTTTCTATCTTTCTTTTAACAATGTCCCAAGTCAAATCAACAACAACAACCAAAAACAACAACATACCTGTGTGATCCCACAAGTGAGGTCTGGGGAGAGTAGAGTGTACGCAGACCTTACCCCTACCTTGCCAGGTAGAGATGTTGCTTACGATAAACCCTCGACTCAAGTAATGGAGGAAGTATATGAAAAAAAAAAAAAAAAGATAACATACTTGCAAAATTAATTTTCTTGGAAAATAGAAAAGTTACTCAATACTCAGTATTTATGAAAACTCCAAGATTTCGAAATATGTTTAATTACCTTTAGGTGAAGAGTATATTATATTATAAGTTGGTACGTATATACATATCATGAGTGTTATTTTACCACATCAAAGAAGCAAAACACTTAATTTTATTTATTTATATGTATAAACATGCTAATTTATTTCTTCTATTTCGTCTAAATATAATTACAAACAAGCTTAGCTATTTCAAACATATAAAAAATTTAATCTATGAATGCGCGAAGCACATAGATATACACTATATAGTATATAATACCGGTTTTAGGAAAGGTGATGCACTTTCTAAGACTAGAAAACACGTTTATCCTTTTCTTTTTTTCCTCATATTTTTTCTTTTCACTATATTTTGTTTTGTTTCAAGAAGCTCAAAAATCATGTCTTTAAACGATTGAGGTGGTATTTATTTGTGGTAAAGTTCACGAGCCTCTATCTCACTATACGTTTAGCAGTTGCTTATATACTAAAGTTAACAATTCATAATAACTTTCGATAACTTATTATAATTAGTTAGTACTTAGAAACATGTACATGCAATATTTTATATAGTATTAATGTCTTTTTCCTTTTCAGTTTTTCATTATTAGGATTCTGCATGTTCCTTTTCTATTTATTTCAAGATAAAAGAATTAGAAAACTGCACTTCCCTTTGTTTTATTTTCTGGTGCTTTTTGGTATATTTGAATATTTTTATTCTTGAGAATGACTGTGATATATGTCATTCATGAAATTGAAGGTTTTATACTTTTAATTAGGGCTGGGCATAAATACCGAAAACCAAAAAACCTAACCGAACCGAACCGAAATTTCAACAAACCGAACCGAACCGAACTAGTTTGGTTCGGTGTTTGGTGTCCACCGTCAAAAAACCGAAACCGAAATAGCCGAACCGAAGTTTGATAAAACCGAACCGAAAAACCGAACGCGCACCGAAATTTAATACATTACCCAAAAAAATTAAAATAGTCCAGGCCCATTAAGTTTAAAGCAAAAAAAAAAACAATTGTAATGAGTCCTCTTTTGCATTTGTATCCCTAATTTTCCACTTCAATTGAGAAAATCAAATATCCTTAACAAAGAAAGGTAACTAGGACGTGTCTTTAGGATTAATGTATGTCCTTTATGTGTTTTCTTAATTATTCTTACGGTATGTATATAGCACCTAGTAATCCTATATCATGATTATAGTTTTCTGTTCTTGTGTATCGTGTTTGTTTGATTTTGATTTTAATTTATCAGTTTTATGTTTTATTGCTTTGGAGAATATGAATTAGTGTCAATGGAATTACTTCTAATATTATATCAAAAAAACCGAATTGAAAAAACCGAAACCGAACCGAACCGAACTTTAAAAAATCGAAACCGAAAGAACCGAACCGAACTAGTTTGGTTCGGTGTTCAGTGTCCACCTTCAAAAAACCGAACCCGAAATAGTCAAACCAAAGTTTGATAAAACTGAACCGAAAAAACGAACACCCACCCCTACTTTTAATGGATAAAAAATAGAAGCAGCAATGTTTGGTTATTGAAAAAAGAGATTAAGGCCTCATTTGTTTGCACTCTGAATCTGAATCATTCAGATTTTAGCCCATTAAGTGCATTTGCTTTTTAAATTTTTTTACCACTTATTGGGTCTTAAGAGGTCTGATTCGGTCTGATCTGTGAGAAAGTCTTATAACCATTCAGACCTCAATCCTCAACTGCGTTTCTTAAATTAATAAACTCTGTATTAACAACTAAAACTTTCTTCCACAAACCCAACTTGACTTCTTCCACAACCCACAACTCTTTTACTGCTCTCTGTTCTCTTTGGGGGAATAAAACAACATAGATTCATATGCTCATTGGATTCCGTAATTTTTGTTTCTTCCAGTGAAAAGACAATTTCTTTTATGTGAGTTAAACATTACCACTGGAGGTAAAGAATACCATGAATATATATATATATATATATATATATATATTTTGGGTCTGATAAAGAACACCACTGATGAAAAATTATGGCAGATTGTGATTCTTTGACTTTCAATAATTTTGGTTCTCGTACTCTTTACTATTTGTTCTCTTGAATTATGATACATTATGATGGAATATTGACTTTTTTTCATCCTTAAATTTTGATGGTTCTGTGGAATATAAGAGGAGAAGATGAGGAAGAAAGAGAGGGGAGCAAGAGGGAGAGAAGTCTCCAACAATTTAAGCAACTTTTCAATTAAATCTTGTTTGAGTTTGTAGTTTAGATACTTCATAAATTTTTATCAAATATATACTATTAAATAGTTTATATTTTATCAATTTAGTGATCTACTTATGTTATATTAAATTTTTTTCAAATATATTGCTGAAGTAATATTTAATATATTTTTAAAATTTTATATTTAATAATTCTTTTAATCGTACATATTCAGATCTTAAGAAAACAAACAGTTTTAATTATTCAGTGTTCAAATCTACAGATAACATCTTAATATTCAGATGTGCATTCAGATTCAGGCATCTTAATCTTTAAAAAAACAAATGCAACCTAATTGATATTGAAAAAAAAATTATATCTGAGCGGAGAATATAAAGAAGATAAAATAAATATAAAGTAAAAGTCTTCTCTAATCATTCATTGGGGTTTTTTGAAATTTGCACATAATAATGTCAAATACTTTATATTTATAATTCAGGCCAATTTATAAAACGTGCACATATACCACCAGAAGTTAACCTTTGGATGTATTTTTAATCAACTTTTTAAGCTTTTACATGAGTTTAAGTATTTTTAGTTTTAATATTCAAATATTACAAAAATTATTTCATGAGTTTAATGAGATTTATTAATGCCGCGCGAAGCGCGGGCGTTTCCCTAGTTTATAAATATTCAGAGAATCTTTTGCTACATATAGTTATATACTAGGTCTCTGCAAAAACTATTTGATTAATTATGACATTCTCCGATTTTGGAATCTGTTTTCAACAATTGTGTGAAGTACAGGCTCGTTCTATGTGAATGAAATGGTGATTGGAACATGGCTATTACAGAATTACAGTCAAGTCAGATTCTCTTTTAGTGATTCAATTAATAAAAAGAGAAATTAACACCTTTGGCAAATTAAGGAGGACATTAATTGTTGGCAAATTAAGCTCTCATAAAGACTCCACTCTTACACAACATTACAAAAGGGGTTTATATAGGTGCCAATAGATAATTCTAGACTCAATACTACTAAATGCTTTCACACTCTCATTATGAACTTGACCACCATCTCATAAACACAAAATCATGCACCTAAATAACATCAACACTATGCATCTAAACGATCACAAAGGCCACATTGATAATATAAGTGCATAAACTATATTTTCAACAGACGTTCAGTTAATTCATTAATAGTTCCAGTTTAGCCACACTTTCAGAGAGGCCAAACAGTATTGCAGACCTGGGGGATTTGGCACTGTGTAAATTTTGGTACATGAAATTGGCATATATTAACCAAGTTTTAAGAATGTAGCACAAGATGACCCATTTCCACGTTTTGGGTTAAAAAAATTGGCATATATGACCCATAAAGTGCTGGGTAAAAATAGGGATTTTGTACATTCTCTCTTCTAGAAGGTTAAATTTTTGTATAACGTATACTTGTTATCTTTCCTATATTTCTCTAACTTCTTCCCCAAAATTCTCTCCATTAGAACTCTAGAATGATTAATATTCTTTAAATTCTTCATTAGAGGGTTATTTGTAGTTGGGTTTGTTGTTTTTAAGAAAATAATTGAATTTTTAATTGGGTATATGTATTTTGGTTTTTGAATAATAAATTATACTATTATTCAGAAATCTCTCTCCCTTAACTATATATGTGTAGATATTTGAAAATCTCATTTGGATTTTAATTGCAACTTTATTTTGGATACATCTATTGTATTCACTTGTTGGTTTGTTGATTAAGATGTATACAACTTAATGTATACACATACTTTTTCATTTTCAATTTGGTTTTTGTATACATCTATTGTTATTTGTATACATATTTTGTATGCACCTGCTGGTTTGTTGAACGAATTGTACCTAAAGTATACATATATTGATTGAGATGTATACTGATCATGTTTGTATATTTTTCAACTTGGTTTTTATATACATATATTGTTAATTGTATACATATATTGTATCACTTGCTGGTTTGTTGAATGTGTTGTACACCTAATGTATACATAAATTGATATACATTTGTTTGCGTTAGTATCTGTATAATTTTGCACTGGTATACATACTAAATATATGGTTTAAATTTATTATTTTTCAATTTTTCTTGTATTTCACTGGGATTATTATAGTTATACATATGGAAAATATGTTTACTAAGAGATATGAGAGTTTGAAGGAGATCATGCTTTTGCCTTTTTAGACCCACTTAACAAATACAGTTTTAATTATACTAAAATGATAGAAGATATGGTGATATTTGTATCCATAATTTTAGGGATATCTAGTAAATGAATAAATGAGAACTGGAATCCCTAGTTTTAGTGATATTAAACGTGGATTAAGAGAAATAATTAATGAGATTCCTAATTTTGCTCCACATCCCTATTATTAAGCCACGTCTTTAGTTGATTGGCTACATAATGTCAATTATTTTAGGCCTAAAACATGCTAACATGTTTTGGGTTAAAAATATGACAATACTATGTATTACTTGTATTAAAATTTCAATTTCTCAATAAATAACTTGGTTATTGATCCGCTCAAAATTACTTGCGCTGAAATTGGTTGGGCTGAAATGACCTAAAAAGCGGGTAATAACCCATCCCAAATATTGGCCGCTTTGGCCAAACACGCCTTACGGCTATAATTTAACCTCACTTCTTCTTCGGTAGGTTCTCGTTGTGAGCTTTTTCCCGCTACTGTACTAAGGGATACCATACCGAGGGAATGTTCGGTTCTGATATCATATTTGTTACAGCCCAAGCCCACGACACGTATTGTGCCTTTTGCCTGACAACCCTCGTAGATTTGTCCCTTGGTTATGCCATCATTGAACTCAAAAGCCCACATACCATGAACTTGAGTTATGATTGTTATAAAGTTTTCACTTTCCTTTCTCATTCCCGATATGATATTGGCATATGTTGTAACTTTCAAAATGGGCGTCACATTAATAATTTATAACTGAATATAAGAGGTTGCAATTCATTAATTCTATTTACGTACGTGAAATTCTACGATGCCCAAATTGAAGACACATAACCATACAAAATTAATTAGCTACTCTAGATTAACTTTATGAAGACTAATGAAAAGTTCGTCTACTGATATTATAAGGAAATGTTTATTGGTTCAAAAAGATAATACGAAGCACCCCTTGTCAGAATTTAATTTGGGAATTCTTTTGTCTTGACCATGAATGAATCCAAATTTTGGACCCAAACGAAAGCTTGGATATTTATGAGTTTATCCCTTCCCTTCTAAAAGGAAACAATGCAATATATCTATTCAGTTATTTTTCAGGCTTTAATTATCATGGCCTTTGAATTTTCCTGTGTCACTTTCACGACCATATACAAAGAAAAAAGTTAAGAATATTAAAGGGTTGAAAATTTCTTGTCTCCTTGGATCCAAGTATGATATAATAATGGAAACGAAGAACAACAATTAAAGACAAGAAAAAAAAAAAAGATAGATAGATTGACACAAAAATAGACACAATTAGGCAACCAAAGTTCTTAATAACTAAGACCTCAAAATCACACTCTATTAAGCCCCTAACCTCCTAGGATGACCTCAAGGGATTTGACTCCCATGCAACCAATCCTCTCAACAATGTTCACAATCAAAGGCTTAAACAAGCTCTCAACACTCAATGTGTTTGTAATATCAATAATCATAAAAAAGTCTACCTATGAACGTCTTTGTGGGCGGCTTGTGTGCAGATGGCCTCGGGAATAACCCGGAATTTCAATTGGAGACTTAAGAATTTTGGGGACTTCTGGTATCTAGTGCCCGCAACGGCGGCACTAGAGCTGCCCCAGCGGCACCGTTATGGCGGTGTGATGACCGCTGGGGCGGCCTTATGTGATGTTGGCCGAACAGCTGTGGCGGTAACTTAGCCGCCGTGGCGGCATTCCAACCGCTGTGGCGGTGACGGGCAGTTATATTTCATTAAATGTGTCTTAAAGAAGTCTTAGACCCTCAGTATTTCATATCTTGATATTGGAGCTTAGAGAAACTGTTCTTGGAGATAAATTGAAGGAATTCTTGGAGGTAAACTTTGCCTAATCCTTTACTCCTCCTTAATCACAATCATTCTAGATTCTTCCCTTCCCTTTAACATTTCCCTAGAGATGGAATTTGGAGGAGGGTTTTGGGAAACTTTTCCTTAGGGTCATGTATGATAAATTGATGATGTTAATGCTAAAATTTGATGAATCTAAGCTTACTAATTACGTATCTTCCACTTTTAACGTTGAATTTTGGATTTGGAGACTTAGGGTTTATACCCAATTTGGGGGTTTTTACTTGAAATTAGATTTAGGCTAATTCTTGATTTAAATCAATAATTAGTGGTTGGGTTATAATCACCTAGTACTTGATTTCGTATTTTGCCCGTGAATTTCCCATTTTGCCCTTGTGGGCCCGTTTCCCCAATTTCTATGGTTAAAATGGACCTAGTTGATATCATTGCAATATTAGTATCATTCTTCATGATTTCTAATATAGAATTCGATTATGCTTAGAATACTTTGGTTCTAAGCTTCAGAGGAAGGGCAAGGCAAAAGAGTGACTTGTTGGTGTTGCGGTTCGGTAGTCCAGGTAGGTTATGGTTTACCTCTAGTGAGACTTCGTATAGTGAATCACATATTTCTTACCACCCAAAGAAGCTTACTCTTGATCTGGAAAATAGAACAACTCCTCCAGGAAAGCCTTCTATCATTGAGCCACCGAAGCTTGAGCTTAAGCAGCTCCCATCATATTTGAAGTATGAGTTCCTTAGTCCAAATAATACCTTACCAGTGATTGTTTCAGCATTACGGATTGAAGAGCAGATCGAGATGCTAGTGGAGATATTGCGTGAGTATAGGCATGCTATTGGTTGGACCATAGCAGATATTTGGGGGATTCCTCTTGGGATCTGTGAGCATAAAATCCAGTTAGAGAAGGATAGCAAGCCTAGTCTGGAACATCAAAAGAGACTGAATGAAAACATGCAAGAAGTCATAAAGAAAGAAATCATCAAGTGGTTAGATGCTGGAGTGGTTTACCCTATTGCTGATAGGAAATGGGTGAGCCTTGTTCAATGTGTTCTGAAGAACGGAGGCATCACAGTGGTGCCTAATACAAAGAATGAGCTGATTATGACAAGGACTGTGACGGTTTAGAGAGTTTGCATAGACTATCACAAGCTTAACACTGCTACTTGCAAGGATAACTTCCCTATGCCTTTTGTTGATCAAATGATTGATCGGCTAGCGGGACGGTTTTACTATTGCTTCCTTGATGGGTTTTCGAGATACAATCAGATCAACATCGCCCTTGAGGATCAAGAGAAGATGACATTTACTTGTCCTTAGGGGACATTCGCTTTCAGCAGGATGCCCTTCGGTCTCTGCAATGCATCAGCTACCTTTCAGCGGTGCATGATCTCGATATTTTCTTATATGGTGGAAGACTTTCTTGAGGTCTTTATGGATGACTTCTCGGTTGTAGGTGATTCCTTTGATAACTGTATTGACCATCTGGGTCAAGTGCTAAGCGCTGTGAAGAGACTAATCTGGTGCTGAATTGGGAGAAGTACCACTTCATGGTGATGGAAGGGATCGTCCTCGGGCATAAAATCTCTGAAAAGGGGATTGAGGTCGATCAAGCGAATGTTTAAGACTCATATTTATACATTGGGATCAGTTTTACTACATCATTGAACAAGCCAAAAACCATATTATTCACATTCCTGTGAAATGGTCCAGTCCAAGAATTACCGCTCTAAAGTTGAACTAAGATGGAAGTGCCAAAGGGAATCCAGGACAAAAGTGGAGGAGGGGGTATCATTAGAGATGAAAATGGTTTAATGAAAGTTGCATATGGAAAATCATTTGGAATAAATACCAATAGTTTGGCAGAATATCTAGCTTTGGAGCTTGGTCTAGAATGGTGTGTTACAAATGGAGTTACTGATCTAGAGGTTGAATTTTACTCCAAACTATTAGGGGAATGGATACACAACTCAAGCACTCCACCTTGGAACATTTGGAACTCTGTTGGAAGAATCAAGGCGCTGTTGAATAATCAAGTGCTTAGCTGGAATGCACATCACTGTGTTAGAGAAGTGAATAAGGTGGCCGATGGTCTTGCTAATTGGGGAATGCAATTCAGAGATACAAATTGTGATCCCTTATTTTTGGCTTTGAACTCAACATAATTCCTGTTCTTATATACGGGGTACTAATACTCCTCCGTGTTTGATATATTCAGAGGCGGATCTAGAATTTGAAAAAGAAATTTCAAAATTTTGAATTTCCAAATTAACATTAAAAAAGAGAAAAAGAAAAGAGAGGTCAGCTACGGCGAGAAGCAAAAGCATGGAGCTTTAGCTATTAAACCTTTCTATTATGGAATCACGCATAATTGGTAATAATTATCCAACAGTTAATGCAGCTATATGTCAAACACATTGATCTTATTTAAATAGAAATTTACTCATAACACTCATGAACCGAGAGTCAATATATCTAGTTTGTGTCATTCAAGTTCTAGTTATGCCGCTTACGAGTGCTAAAAAGGTGGACTTACCTGTGAAAATCATGATCAATTTGTTGACCAAGTCCTTCCTTTAGAACAGGTCTTGAGAATTTCGTAGCTCATACGGTTCAACAGTTAACCATCATTTGGCTAACCTAGCCATCTCCGTCCCTTAGGACTAACAAGAGGTAGTATAGGAATATTCACCTATTGTCCAGAGGTTTGACCTCCAGGATCCAAATGGTATGTTAGTGTACCTTTGCAGAAAGCAAGAGCAGAGATATTTGATCATCTATTTGCTTCAGGGGAAATTACTTTCAAAATTTTGAAGCTAGTTACTAGTCCACTAGGAATAAAGAAACATGCTACTAATCAGATCACACCGAGTATTGTTAGCTGAGAACTTTGGAAAGCTAGGCACTAAAAGTATGAACAGAGGAATACTACTGTTTTTAGGATGGTTAAAAACACCATTGGCATGAAATTTTGCATGGTGGGTATCGATGTTGTCGGACTCTTTAAAAATGTTGATGGGTGTGTGTTGGATGGATCCTTCAAAAGTAGTGCAATTTTTGAGGATTCGAAATGGGTGCGACAACATTTTGGAGAGTCCGAGCAAAATAGTTTGGGATTGACTGGAGTAGAACAACTCTGCTATGTTCATGAAATTTATAAACCTACACTATTTTGTTGGTGCAAGCAACTCTCATATGTTTCTGAGGAATATATATACAACATTATACATTTTATATATACTGCTCTTCTTGGGATCGAGGTTTTGGTTTTATGTCCCCCTTCTTGTATTTTTGGTCTTTAAATTTACACTACGCCAAATCCTTTACCACCTCGGGACTAGATGAAAGCTCGGATGGATGGTTTAAGATTAAAAAAGATCCTGTCAATAAGGACTGTTCTGAAATCTCTAGTAGCTAAAATAGTTCCAGTATGTAATTAAGTACTAGATTCTTTTGGTCTTTAATTGGTTCATGGTCATCGTACAGAAGCATTTGGAGTAATGAGACTTTTATGACTTAGACATAAATAGGCCTGTTTACCCCGAATTTAGGTAAAAATTGAATTTGTAAGTGAGGTATAGGATATGTGGATAACTTTAATCTATTTTAGGTTTATGAGAAATATTTATGGATTTGCATGCTATAATATGTATATATGAATATATATCAATGCCTTGAATGAATATGTTTCTATAGATTATTAAGTTATGGTGTTAGAAGAATAAGCAAAAACCACAAAGATCCACTGATTCGGACTAAAGAGAGAGAGATAATGCTTTAATATATATTTGCTATTACAATGTTCTAGATCTCAAAAAACTAACCCCTAAAAGTAGGGAAATGTCCTCTATTTATAGTTTTGCCTCATGGGCCTTCCATGCTACACAAAGCCCTTTTGGAATAAAGAAACCCTAAAAGGATAAGATAGGACCGTACGGTCTGACACCCGTACGGTTGTCAGTACAAAATGGCAGAACGGTCTTGATGCGTGGCTGTTCTGCAGCTGGTAAACCGGACTAACGTCCACGTTCAATCAGGACACAGAGAAATCGGGCTAACGACCACGAGAAGTTGACTTGGCGAAACCAGGCTAACGACAACGCAGAGTTTGGTCCAGAGACACCGCACCAACAGATTTGCTTCTCTTTTCTGGGATCAGCCACATCTGGTGCAATCCCTGGTCTAAAAAAAAGACTGATCATACTCGTGCTCATTTGATCTAACCCTCGGGCCTGGTGTCACCGGTCTTGCGCATATCCGATTTTTACCGTATACAGATAGTCCCCACACTTTTCGGACCGTAGTTTTACCGGAGTAACGGGAAGTGGATAAGTCACAAAATCGGTGGTTTCACAAGCTCGCTCTTATCTTTAAATTTTGGCGGGAACAGTTGTGTCACGTCCCTCTGCCATCAGCCATGTGTCTTGTCACACCCCATTTTAACCGGGCTAAAGTAAAGTATGACATTTTGGTGATTCCTATTTGTTTATTTATTTTAAGGAGTCGTCACCTAATTATTTGCGGTGAATTAGGACACCTAAAGTTTATTAAAGTAGTTATCTAAAGTTAACTCTGTTTAAGGTCTGCGAAACTTAAGATTCTAGGTAAGGGTTCAATTAGTCTAAAGGGAAGGTATTAGGCATCCTTTAAGACCCATTAACAATGGTTAACCAACCAGGACTTATGATTAGTTAGGCTAAGTGTGAATATAGTATTTTAAATATTTAAGAAAATATCTTGAAAGTATTGCTAAAGTTATAGATAGAAGTAGAATGTTGTTTAAAGTAAAACTTGTAAAAAAGTAGTGATTGCATAAAAAGAGTTTAGTTGTAAATAAACCAAAAGAAACGGAATGAGTAATGTTTATATGTATTTGGAATATGAATTACGCCAACTAGCGAATTAAATTGTATTTGTAAAGTTATTGCAAGATTAATATTAATGTTTTAACAAATATGTATTTCGAGTGTTCTAAGATAGTAGGAGTAAATCTTGATTCTTTTAGCTTTAAAACATATAGTCATGCTAAAAAAATCAATTTGTTCTTGAAGTAAATATTATAGGTATTATAAATCACTTTGATGTAAAAAAAAAAAAAAAAAAAAAAAAAACTTGTAGAGTTAATTAATGGTTTAACTACCCATTACTAAACTAAAGCCCCTTAATGTCTAGAATTTATCTAAGTTACTAAAAAGATAAAATGTTAGTCATACAAAGCAAACAAAAATACATAACAATAAAAATAAAGAAGAGAGTAAAAAGGGTAAATGGATTTGGCCCATTTATTAGGGCCCATCTGAACTGTTCACGTTTATTGGGTTTAGGTCCAATAAATTCCTTTGTATTGCTGCTGCGGGCTGTCCATGCCTATTGGGCTTTGGCCCAGATTTTTGTTTTCTTGTTAGGTTGCGGATTGGACTGACACAGGAGGAGTTATGTTGGGCTTTTAGCCCAACACCGAATGCGGGAGATGACGAGTCCTCTCGGACTCGTATACGATGTTCATGCATAAACGAAAGAAAAGGATTAGCATACGATCAATGAATAATGTTAAACATACGAAATATGAACTCAAAAGACCAATTAACAGACTGTATATTCTATGTATATTCGGCTCTAAATAGGTTCTAAATCCTGAAATTCAGTCTAAACCTCCAAACTACAGTATACGTCTTTCAAATTCGTCTATTAGCAATTGTTATTCTATCCCAATGACCCCAAACATCAAACAAACTACATAACTAAAAATAGCGAATAAATTTAAAACTTTTAACTAAGGCAGAAACTAAAGATTAAAAGCAATAAATGTATCAAGATTCACCTTTTGTGTGCAATGAACTCGAGGTCGTCGGCGTCGAATCTACTCTCTCGTCGTGATTAGATTCGCACTCACACAAATGGATCCAAAGATCTCTCGTCGTGGTCAAAGTCCACCAAGACGAATGTACTTGATCTTAATGTTAAAATGGTAATCAAATAAACGAAAGTCCTAAAATCTAAGGATTTCTGGGAAATTTGAGGCGACCGAAACTTGTGTTTTCGTAGGGGATTTTTGTAGATTCCAAATCTGTTTTTTATCTAAAGTTCATTAGGTTCTTGTCCAAAATCCCCTTTATCTCATCTCAATTCCTCCAATTTATAGGGCTGTGATTAGGGTTTAAGAAGGGAGAGAGAGGAGCGTATGAGAGCCGTTGGGAGTGGGGAGCGGCGGTGATGATGAAAGGAGAAAAAGAAAGAGAGGTAGGGTAGAGAGGGAGGGTAAGGTGCGGTGGTGATGATGAAAAGGGAAAAGAGAAAGAGAAATGATTTGGTAAAAAAAATTGTGTCGTTGAAATTAGGAAAGAAGGAGCAAATTTAGGGGAAATCTGATATGCAAGTCAAAAAGAAGGAAACATGTGGAGCCCCACAAGAAAAGGAGGAAGAAATTAAATGGAAAGTTGGAACGTGTGGAGAAAGAAACCAGATGGAAACTTTGAAAAGGATTTTTGATTTTTTTTATTTTATTTTTTATGGAATAGGGAAAAAGGGAAGATGACAAGAAGCAACTATTTTTTTTTTTTTAAGATTAGGTTTAGGAAAGATATTGTGGGCTTCAGCATTGGATTAATTAGATAATGGGCTGCTCATTTGTTGGGCTTGTTTGGCTTTGAAGGGATTAATTGGCTTGATTTGGCTGAAATTTTGTGGCCTTTCTCCTTCAACTTAATTCCTTTTGGGTTTCTAATTTAACAACTAGTACAATGAAGACAATTAATAATTAGTATGTAGGAAGTAAAGGTTTAGTAAAGTATAATTAATTTAACGAGTACAAAATCCGAAAATGAAGCGATGATGAGCTATTAAAAGTTATGATAAAGTAATGCTCGTAATGTTGATAGCGAAAATAGCGAAAATGAAAGTAATGATATTAATAATAGCAAAATAAACAATAGTGGTGAAAATAAAATATTTAGACTGTTAATAAAATAAAATAAAAAGCTCCAGGAAATAAATTGAAATAAAGGAGGGACAAAATTGGGTGTCAACATGTCTCATCCCGAATGGCCGACTTCGGTAACCGCCGTAACCCACGTCTCTTCAAATCACGTCTCATTAATTGTGGGACACGTAGTACCCCTGGTTGGCTGACCTCTGTAACCGTTACAGTCCCCCATGCCTATATAAGGCTTTTAACCTTCTCATTTTACCACTTTCACTTCTTCACCTTCTTACTTCTCCACTTCTGATCGTTTTCCTCTCCCATTTTCTTACTTGTTTCAATCGTGATCATCTCTTTTTCTTACTTGCTTGTTTTGATCGTAAAAATAAACAAACTTTGCCAACTTCTCCATTGCTGTTCTTTGATCGAAAGTACAGTTGTGTTTCTTCTTTCATCTCGTCATTTTGAATTTTTTTTTTCAACTGCCTCTTCAATCCTTCTTACACTTTCAATTTATTTCGTATCCTACTTCAAATTCATCAATCTCCTTTTCCATATCTTCTAAATGTTTGCCAACACCGAAACTACCTCCCAGGATGTTCCCTCGGTTTCTTCTCAAGGAGCCGAGCCAACCTCACAACCCAAGGGAAAAAACTTCATCAACCTACC